>NC_037681.1:12354829-12370727 GCF_003255815.1 Theropithecus gelada
GCAAAAGCCAAAATTGACAAATGGGATCTCATTAAACTAAAGAGCTTCTGCACAGCAAAAGAAACTACCATCAGAGTGAACAGGCAACCTACAGAATGGGAGAAAATTTTTGCAATCTACTCATCTGACAAAAATCTTTTTTCTTGCTAACTTTTGTTTGGTCAGTTTAATTCACAGGCCCTGAGTACTTAAACTGAGAAGGTAAAGATTTTCCTTCCCAATGGTATCTTCACCTAAGGAGAAAGAGGAGGGCTGAGGCCAGAACCTTTGAGAATACTCACAGACTTTGTCCAGAGGAGAAGAAATCAGAAAACTTGGAAGAGACTGATGGAGCAGTCAGGAAAGGAGGAGGAGACTTGGAGGGTGCAGGGAAGGGTTTTAGGATCAGGGTGGGGGACAGTGAAAAATCTCTCAGAGAGTTTGGAGGGACTAATGTTTACTGTGTATTTCCTGTTTTCTTACACTGCACCAAACTTGTAAAACACCATTTCATTTATCCTGACAGCAAGCCAGCACCTGGGAGAAGGCCACAACCTCATTTTATAATTGTGGAGAGGGTGAGTGCCTTTGCCAAAGTCATTCATCTATGAGGGAAGGAGCAGAGGTCAGACCCAGAGGCGTAAACCCCTGTTTTTCTGCTATATGACGTGCTGTGTCATCTGTGTCTTCAAACCAGGACAACATTCTGAAAACTGTGCATTTAGCTTCTGGGTAATCTTCTTGTCCTAAACCAGGGTTCAACAAACTGGCTGGTGGGAGAAATCTGGCCCACTGCCTGTCTCTGTAAATAAAGTTTTGTTGGCACACAGCATGCCCATTCATTGTTGCCATCTCAATACAGCAGCAGAGTTGAATCGTTGTGAAGGAGACATACAAAGCCTAACAATTTACCACTGGCCCTCTGGAGAAAGTTTGCTGATCCCTGCCTTAAATCATAAGGTTGCATAAAAAATATTACAGATTAGGAATCCTAATTCAGTTTAGTGTAAAATTCTTGTCTTATAATGAAAATGTACTTACAGAAAAAATCAGATGTAGTATCTAAGAATCTACCAGGGAATAATACCAGCTACTCAATACTCTACTTAATTGGGCTGCTTTTTTTTTTTTTTTTAAGATTTACAAGAAACTCAGAAACTGAGAAGAGTCAAGTCTGGTGCATCTCTCAAGAACACAGGAAGGGTAGGGATGGGGAGTTAGAAAGGATGAGGGGCATGATATTTAAAAGATAGAAAGCAATCCCCAAGGACCGTGGATTTAGCACACAATGGGGCACCGGCTAATTTGTCCTCCATCCATTAGCCAGGACCCCAGGACCTTGAAGAAGGACATATGTCCTATTCTTCTGCTGTGTCTGGCAGTGCCATGGGCTCCTCGGAGGCAAGGGGGCGTCCCCTGGGCTGGCAGCCTCCTGTGTTGGGAGCACAGCAGGCTGTCTGAGGTGGCAGTCCTGCTGGGGCACATCTGTCCCTCTCAATATTCACACTGCTAATGTCTCACTCTGGTGACAAATGCAAATTGGGCTGCTTCGTCCAAACATGTCAGCCTATTTAGCAGGTGCATAGGGATTGGCACAAGGCATCGGCTGTCCCAGTTTCTTCTGTTCTTAACCTCCATCCACTCGGCGGTCTCCCGTCCTTCAGGATTGCTGACGGGGTAGTCTAGTTGTGGAGAACTGGCAGGAAAACCCTTTCTAAGAAAAGAAAGATCTAGGGTTATTAGGAGAGGTTTATCATGGGCTATTCGCCATAAAAATAAATTTACTTCCTCTGGTCAAATATTGAGTAAAACCAGACAAGAATATACCTTGATCTTAAAGAAAATGTATGGCACTTACTATGCCCCTATGGAAGAATGGTATATGCAATTACAAATCTGGAGATTTGAAAGAAGACAACTTGGATTTTTTATCTGTTTAAATGCATGCTTGTTGATTAAATGCGTTTTTTGAATAAACAATATAATCAGATCAAAACTTTGCTTTTCCTTACATTTAACTGAACATACACCCTTAATTTTTCTGTCATAGACCACAAATGTAAAAGCTTAGAAAAATTTTGAGTTTCTTTTACAGTTGATAGTGATATTGTGATAAGAAAAGCTTGAAAATTCAATTAAGGATGATGTCGCTGTCATTAACAAATGCCCCCACATTCCTAGGTCCCAGAAATGCTTGAATTATATTTGTCATGATACAAATCGCTTTAAACTTTTTTTTTGGTGCCAATAATGTATTTGTTTAATAAACATAGGTTAACTTTGAAGGTGTAAGGTGGCAAAGAGGTTAAACAAAATATTATTTGATAGTGATAAATGATTTCTACTTTGCATTCATTTGACTCTCAATATATATTTTACAATGCCAAATAACTCATTTTTACTTCTAACATCTCACTGATGATTTCAAAGCATGATAAGGGGTGATATCAATTGCACTGTTCTCCTGGCGGGAAATTTTGTGTGGGACACAAGAGATATGCTTTTTGAATTTAAGCTCAATATTATAACTTTTGGATAGAAATTTTAATATGTCTTCTTGAGTAAGGAAAATTTGGAATTCCCCCAACAGAATTTTATTATTAAGAAAAATCTAAATTACTGAAATTTTTAGAACTTCTGTAATGCATTCTTACTCTGCCTAAGTTTCTACAAAATAATCAATGAGAAAAAATTTTAGAATTTGAATATGTAACATTCTTATAGCTTGCTTTATGTTTTATTTTCATGAGATCAAATACTCAGATAAAAATTTGATCAATTACTTCAATGGCCAAACACAGGTGTTCAACACCGTGACAAACATCTGGATTTTCACCCTTGCTTTCCTGTATGTACCGGGTGCTGTGTCATTCAGTCTAGGTGTGCTAAGGGTTTCTGATGGATTTTAAGAAAGATTCTTTACCTTTTGATTGTAGCACAAATCCAGTATGATTATTGTTTAAATGTTTTTCTTCCCCAAAGGCCATTTAGTCCCTGAAATCAGGTCACTGTGTTCCTTCTGTTTGAGGGACTCAACTTGCCCACGTGAGGAATCACAGAACCCCCATGCTATGCACTTGTCTTGGGAGAACAAAGCTAAATGGAGGGAGAAGAGAGCTGTCTAAGAATGGGAGAGAGAAAGACAGATGGAGTGGGAGTGCAGGGTGCCTGCGGCCGCTGGGAGCCTGAGAGCCTTGTCAATGGTCTGGAATAGTTCAAAGAGTCACCTTGGCCACATGGGCACCCCTTAGACTCTGGGGCCTCTTTCCATCAGCACAGCACTCACCACCAGCTCCATAACAAAAGTGACCAGCACTTTACCTTTCTCTTCTTGAAGCATTCAGCTTCTTAGGGTGACAGCCAATGGGACCATCTCCCGTTCTGCCTGGTGAGGGCTCCTGTGGGCTACCTCAGCCCCTGCCTTCCCTTCTCTGCCTTGGGCCACATACCTGGCTGTCCAAAAATCCCAGCTCCTGTGCACCGTTGTTTATTTTTCTCCCACCACTTTCCCCAGAGTCCCAAATTTAAGAACTAAGCCTTTAGCACTTTGAAGTGCTAAGTGCCCACATTTGCAGCTCTCTGCTCTGGACTAGTCAAAGCACAAACATGAAGTGCCGCCCAGTGAGAACTTTCCAGGTGCAGTGGACAGGCTCCAGGCCTCTGCTTCCCGCAGCCACACTTCTGCCTGGGGCCCAGCCTGCTCCACCCAAATCCTTGCAGAGGAGGGACTGTGGACTGTGTAGTGGGTACCAGGGATGAGAAGGTGGCATAGGATTGGGCGCACAGCCCTTCCGAGATGGCACATGGACTTGGGCTGACAACTTTTTCTTTTTCCTTTTTTTTCTTTTTTGAGACAGTCTCGCTCTGTTGCCCAGGCTGGAGTGTAGTGGCACGATCTCAGCTCACAGCAACCTCTGTCTCCCAGGCTCCAGCAATTCTCCTGCCTCAGCCTCCCGAGTAGCTGGGATTACAGGTGTTCACCACCATGCCCGGCTAATTTTTGTATTTTCAGTAAAGACAGTGTTTCACCCTATTGGCCTGGCTGGTCTCAAACTCCTGACTTCAGGTGGTCCGCCCACCGTGGCCTCCCGAAGTTCTGGGATTACAGGCATGAGCCACTGCACCCAGCCAACGTTTTCTCATAAGTGAACAAAGTTCATCTCATTTCTCAAAGGGGAAAAAGAAAAGGGGGAAGAAAATTGCAGGCATATTCCGAGAATTGATTCCTTTTTTGTCTGTTAGTGTCATCACGTTATATAAAGGTTCTACCACTTTTGAATGCCACAGACTCAATTCACCTGATTGAACACAGCATCAATATCACCCCAGGAATGTCTTCAGTCTCCACAGAAACCTCAGCCAGTACTCAACATCACAGGGGTGTAGCTCTGGGCCCTTTTCTTAACTTGAGGTCAGATGTCTACCTTTTTTTTAAACCCTTAGTTTTATCTAACCCAGTTTCTTGGAGGTCTATCGGAAGAGTTGAGCCTGTTTACATGCCTCTTTGAAAGAGCTGAATACTTGGTGTATTAGCACAGGAAGTTAAAAAGAGTCTTCGGGAAGCCTTTGGGGGTTAACTTATTTCAGATGCTCCATTCAGAATGAAGTGAGTACTTCAAGGTCTGAGTGCAAATGGATTTGGTGTATGTATTAGGGAGAAGAGCTGTCATTTGGAGTCTGTCTACCAAACTGTTGGATCCGGAAGGACTCAGCCTGTCCAGAGGCTGCAGACTTATGCATCTTCAGGAGGTACAGGGAGGGCAGGTGGTGGTGGCCGTTCCGTGCCTCATGTGTTGCAGGTTGTACCTAGGGCAGTTGGATGCAGTTTGTTCTAATATGTCACGGTAGCCGAGGAAAAGGGCCTCTCGTCTGTCCACCTGGTAGACGAATCCACAAGGAACAGAGGCCAAGGGCCATCCCTTGACTTGCCAGCCTCACCCAGCTCATCTACCAGACAGCCCACCAGAACCCGGGCTACTGACCCCGACCCAGGTGCTTTCCATCTCTGCCTCAAGCCCCACAGGTGGAAAATGCCCATTTACAGTTTTGTGCATGTTCATCATTCCCCCGTTTTTCATCTGAGCCTCCACCTCTCTCACATATAAATCGTTAGAGCACTTTGTACCCATATAGTCGGTGCAAGGATGAAAAGAAATGGCATGTTAAAAAACAAAAAAAAGGCCGGGCGTGGTGGCTCATGCCTGTAATCCCAGCACTTTGGGAGGCCGAGGCGGGAGGATCATGAGGTCAGGAGATCGAGACCATCCTGGCTAACATGTTGAAACCTTGTCTCTACTAAAAAGTACAAAAAATTAGCCAGGCATGGTGGTGGATGCCTGTAGTCCCAGCTACTTGAGAAGCTGAGGCAGGAGAATGGCATGAACCCAGGAGGCAGAGCTTGCAGTGAGCCGAGATCGTGCCACCGCACTCCGGCCTGGGCAACAGAGCAAGACTACATCTCAAGAAAAAGAAAAAAAAGAAAAAAAAGAAAAATGCAGCAACTGTCATGCAGTAGGTAGCAAACATTCTCTGCCTCTTTCACTCTTTTTTTTCCTCTTTTCTTTCCCTGATACCTCATTCCTCTTTTTCCATTAGCCATTTCTCTCCTCTCTTCTCTCCCTCTCCTCTCCTCCTCTCTTCACTTTTTCTTACATGACTTTGTTGTTCTCGAGAGAAGCAGCATTGTGTTGTATATGTAACTGGTATTCAGTGAATTTTGAGAATCTAAAATAAAAGTAGAAAATATTTTTAAAAATTTGAGCGAGAAGACTAATGCCAAGTGTGCTCTAGTCAGTGATAGAACAGATAGCTGTTACATACTGCAGGACAACAGAGGCCTAAGTCACAGTGTCATTCATACCCTTCTATCTACAGGCAGTGGTCCTGAGTCTGCGCTCCCAAGGGTCTTTCTGGCAATGGTAATAGATTATCCTTAACACACTTGTAAAGAGGCTGGCAGGGTCTGTGGAACAGTTGGCTGACGGTGCAGAGCTCATTGAAGTATTTGTGAACCAAAGACTCTGCTTGGCCTTGGCAGCACCGTGCTCCATCCAATGGACTTGTTTGTCATTTATGATGCTAGGTCTTGGTGTTCAATGCTGTAAGGAAAACCAGCAGCAGACTGTGGCCCACCATTGTTGGAGGTGAGTGGCTCCTCTCATACTCCGTTTCACAGGTGCAGGGACGCCAGGCATCCTGCCCTTGGGAGAGCCCAGGAGAAGTAGAGGCCGGGGGCTTTGCAGCACTGCTGTTTCTTTCTCCTTAGCGCTGTCCTGGAGCAGCAACCAGAGGTGGGGCAAGACACATCCCACCTGCCCTCTCCATTCCCCCATTGCCGACGGCGACACCTACTGCTTCTCCTGTTCAGTCATCTCATCTTCAGCCTCTCCAGTTGGTTCCTCTGCAAGAAACACTCGTGCGGTTGGTGGGCTGTGGCTGGGTGAAGCCCCTCTCCAGGAAGAGAGAGCTATGTCACAGCTCTTTGTTCACCAGTCTCTCTATTTTCTGAAAAATTCTAATTTCAATCCTAGCATTATTTCTCTTGCTAAAAGACATAATGAACAATTTAGGAAACTACTCCAAGTCATAATAGACATTCTAAAAATGTGTATTTACATCATCCTTATTATATGTCAGTGCTGTATCCACTTAAGTTGTTCAATTCTCACAATGTTTGGAGAAAATTATCATTATCATCATTCTCTGTTACCCTTCAGAATGAGGAAGCCTGGAGAAGTTAGGTCTTGCCCACGGTCACACGCTGTGTAAATGGTGGGGTCCAGACTTGAAAGCCCTATGTAGTTTGGCTCCACAGCCAGACCATTGAGCACCATACCAGGCTGCCTTCACCAGGGTATCAGAGCAATCAGAGTGTGAGTGTGCCAGGCCTCGTTTTTTTTTTTTTTTCTTTTTTCTTTTTTGAGAGAGTCTCGCTCTGTCACCCAGGCTGGAGTGCAATGGCATGATCTCGGCTCACTGTAACCTCCGCCTCCGGGGTTCAAGTTATTCTCCTGCCTCAGGCTCCCGAGTAGCAGTGATTACAGGTGCCTGCCACCATGCCCGGCTAATTGTTGTATTTTTAGTAGAGATGGGGTTTTGCCATGTTGGCCAGGCTAGTTTTGCAGGCCTTCCTGACCTCAGGTGATCTGCCCGCCTTGGCCTCCCAAAGTGCAGGGATTACAGGCGTGAGCCACCGAGCCCAGCCTCAGGCCTCCTTTTTATACTCTGCAAGTTACGGCTCTCCTCATTTCAAATACTTTACGTTATGACATGCCACAGCATCCATGGTTCCACCTGCCCCTCCCATGATACCCCATCTTAGTCTGTTTAGGCTACTATAACAAAAACACTATGGCTGGGCATGGTGGCACATGCCTGTAATCCCGACACTTTGAGAGACCAAGGCAGGTGGATCATTTGAGGTCTGGAGTTCAAGACCAGCCTGGCCAACATGGTGAAACCCCATCTCTACTAATAATACAAAAATTAGCCAGGCAGTAGTGATGCGTGCTTGTAATCCCAGCTAATTGGTACGTTGGGGCAGGAGAATCGCTTGAGCCTGGGAGGTGGAGGTTGTGGTGAGCTGAGATCATGCCACTGCACTCCAGCCTGGGCAACAGAGCAAGACTCCGTCTCGATCCCCCGCCCCCATCACACACAAAAAATATTTCTCACAGTTCTGGAACCTGGAAGTCCAAGATCAAGGTGCTGGCCCATATGGTGTCTAGTGAGGATCATTTTCCCGGTTCATAGGTGGTGCCTTCTTGCTGTGTCCTCACATGGCAGCAGGGGTGAGGGAGATCTTTGGGGCCTCTTGTATAAGGGTACTAATCCCATTCGTTAGGGTTCCACTTCCATGAGTTAATCAGCCCCCAAAGGCCCCACCTCCTAATACCATCACTTTGGGGGTTAGGATTTCAACATACAAATTTGGGGGCAGGGGATTTAAACATCTAGGCAATAGCATATTTCTCTTGTTCTTGCCTCAGAATCCTGAAAGTGGCACACCCAGTAGCCTCTATCGAACGGTTGCCGCTCACCTGTGAATTGAAATGGATTTGCCACTTCTACAGTTCTCAGATATTACTCTTGCCATTCTTTGACCCACTTATTTGAGAGAAGTTTGAAATATTATACCTAAACTTCTGATTAGAATAACTACATGTGAACATGTATGTTGGGAATGCTGTGTGTGTGTATCTAAGTAAGGGTGTATTTTCTCCTGGAATCTCCATAGAGTGATGCCCTTCAGAAAGTGTTTACTTCAGGGTCCCATCATGGGTGGCATCCCCTCTGCTGGATTTCATTCTCCAGTCAAATACATGCATCAGTGTGCCAGGTGCCCAATGATGACACGGTCCTAATGAATACACTAGGTTCTCAAATAAAGGCACCTAAGTCGAGTCTGAATTTAACTAGGAGTTATTAGGAAAAAAGGAATTCATCATTTGAAACGCTAGATTTGGAAGTGTCTTAATATGTGAAATTCTAGGTCTTATCATGAAGAAATATTTTAACATGGCCTCACAGCAAATCTTCCATAACTTCTCTGATGACCTCTCCTTTTCCTTCTTGTTCTTTTTCTTCCCTTGCCATCTATCCCTCAGACTTACCCTCACTTAAAAAGAAATTCTTTCTTTTAGCTTCTCTTTTTCATATAATTAAAAGCAGATAAAAAACAACTCTTTATTTCGTTGCTTTTTCATAGCTATGAGTATGTGAATAATTTTATTTTTATCTGCATTTACAAAAATGATGAAGACAGAACAGGTCAGGGAGAATATTTTGGTAGTGGGAGAGAGATAGGTAAATAGATTCTGTAGAGATTCTACTCACAAAATAGACATGTTTCAAATTTTAATGAGGAAATACCTTCTCTATTCTTAAGTTCAAAGGTAAATAAGGAATAGATGTGGTAATATTTGCCAGATTTTACGTTTATTAAAAGCCAGGATAGACAGGGATAATAGCATAACTCAACATTTATAATGCAGCAAGTTCTACATAAATATTAAAATGAGGCAGTTATCATCAGAACTTTGTTGTTGATATTTGCTTTCAAATTTTAGTGAACACAAATGCTACTTATGTAGTAAAGTTCAATACCTGAGAAAAATGACTCATTTGTCTACTGACACATCTAGCCATAGAACCGCCATGGTTAAAAGTCTTCTTTTATACCATATATTAATTTAAGAAGACATTAAAAAAACTTTCACTTCCGGGGAGATGGAGTAGATGTCCTTTCCCCTTGTCCTCTGCTGAGAGCCACTAAAAGCCATGGACACCGTGGAAGAAACAAACACAAGAACTCTGCAAGGTGGACAGAGGTCAGAGCGGCTCAGGACTATGGAAACCAAGAAATGACATGTCAGTGAGTTATCTGAGTTTTCTTTTTGCCTACGATATCCCAGCCTGGATACTGGAGAAGCCAGCAACCTGGAAACAAGAGTGGGGATAGACCAAAAAAGTCCCAAGAAAAGCTAAAAGACCAAGAAAAGGGCAGCCTAGCCTAGTCAAACAGAAAACCTTTAGACAATAAAGGTTCTGCTCCAGAAAGCACATCAGGGAAACTGGTGCCCCACTCCTCCTACCAGCAGAGTCTGAGTGAGGGGAGTCTAGACTTCCACCTTCACAAGGCTGTGGTAAGATGTCCGCCTCTCACTCAACTCTGGCTGCATCAGACAAGGCCAAGGGAACTTGAAATTTCATCCCACTGGTGGTAATGAATCCCACCCACCCCAAGGGATAATGACCCACTCCCACCCCATGTGCTGTCAGTGGAGACTACTCAGGAAGCACTCCCACCCAGCAAGGGGACGCCTCTTCCCCTTCCCTGGGGTAGTGTCAGGGAAGATGAGACCGAACATCAAGACTCTCACTGCTTGATGAGCAGCAAGGTGATCCTTCCGCCCACTTTGGTGTCAGTGGAGGATACTTGGGGAGTAGTAAACAGGTAACTTTGTCCCTCCCAGCCAGGATAGGGTCAAGATAGGCTAATGGGTAGATCTCTCAGCATTAACACCCTTCCCAGTACTAAAAAGAAGTCCCTTCCTCTCAGGTGTCAAAGGAGGCCAAGTGGTGAGCCTAGACTTTCAATCCTCCTGGTAGTAACAAGGCAGTGCTCCCCTGTGCTCAGCCAGAGCCATGTCAAGGAGGCCTGCTAAAACACAAAATTCAAATAAAAGAGGAAGTCATATAATATGATACCTAATCTTTCCAGATTTTAATCGAAGGTCACATAGAAAAGTATTAGAAAGATTATAAATTGAAAGAGAAAAGAAAATGAGCATTTACTAATGTGGAGATGACACAAATTCTAGAATTATTTGACAAAGGTTTAAAAACAGCCATATAAAACTTCTTCAGTGAGGAATTACAAACATGCTTGGAACAAATGAAAATGAGAAAGTATAGCAGAAAAAATAGAAATATACAGAAGAAGAAAATGGATATTTTGGAATTGAAAAATATACAAACTGAAATTTAAAAACTCAATGAATGAACTCAAGAGCCGATGAAGAAGACAGATGAGTCTGTTGAGCTTAAAGATAGATAGATAACTAGATATTACCCAAGCTGAAAAATACAGATAAAAGAGACTGTCTGGGGTTGGTTGGGGGGAGGGAGGTGGAGAGTGGGGTGTCCCAGAGCCTCAGGAAAATGTACAACCATAGTAAAAAACTAACATTTGTGTCACTGAAGTCCCAGAAGAGAAGAAATAGTTGACGCCATTAGACTTTGATGAGTTATAAACGTGGAAATATCTAAAGCAACTACTAGAAAATTACAAAGCTGTATACCCAAAAACACTATAGATAAACCAAAATGGAATTCTAAAAACGTTCAAGTGATCCACAGGAAAGCAGGAAAAAAACAAACAGGGAACAAACAGAAAACAGCAGACTTAAGCTTTACTGTATCAACAAATACATTAGATGTAAATGCTCTAAATACACAAACTAAAAGACAGAGGTTGGAGACTGAATAAAAATACAATCCAACTTTGTATAGGAAATACACAAAAATAATGATATACAAAATTGAAAACAAAACAAAACAAACATTAGTGGTTGTTAATGAGTGACAGGGGCTGATATGACTGTAAAGAGGAAAGAGGTTGGTGGTGATGGAATAGTTTATATCTTGATTGTGGTTACATGAATATCATGAGTACTATGAAAAAATGACATAGAATCATACATTTATGTTGTGCCATGGTGAATTTCCTGGTTTTGATATTGTGGTATAATTATGTAAGATGTAACCATTGGAGGAAACTGGATGAAGGGTATATGAGACCTCACTGTACTATTTTGAAACTTCCTGAGAATCTGTAAGTGGAAATTTCATATATGAGCTTTCTTTTCTCATCTGAGAACCAGAATGGCTAAATGAATGATGGATGGATAGATTGATGGACTGATGGGAGAAACATTAAGTTCTTAATTTGCTGGTTTTTAAAATTGTGGGTTCTGAACATTTATTTTTCATTTGATGTCTGTTCTACTTTGATTTCACAGCAGCTACAGTTATCAAAACATTTGGTGGAGAACTAATCAAAGATAGAAAGAGGATTGTATCAGCCTCTGGCTAAATGCTCTAAGGGAACTTGCAGAAATGAGATGCACAAAAAGCACATAAAACACATTTGGAACTAGCACAAGTACAAAATAAGTAATCTGAAAACCAACCTATCTGATCGCTGGTTTATCTATACATGAAGATTTACCAAAGAGATCGAGATACTGGTGACATCTAAAATACACTCACATTAAAAAAATCTTTTCAAAATGTGGCTCTAAGGTAAACCTTCTTATTTTCTTCTTTTTTTCTATACGGATCCTCTGAAGGCCAGACTAGATGATCATTTTTGCCACCTACACAAACTTGGCCACATGTGAGAACAGCAACCTCAGCTCTAACTTCTCACCTTACGAAAGGTAGTAAATTTTTCCCTGAGAAGCACCATGTCTTCTTCAATCTTGCCACTCTGGATTTGATACATAACCTCTCTCAAGGTGCCAGCCACATGGCCAATCCCCTTAGTCCACACATAAGTACCCCCGGCTAACAAGAGAGTACATTCTCTCTGTCCTCAGTGCCACCTCCCCCATGCATCAAGGAAAGAGGCAAGGTCAAGGTCATGTGTTCACAACCATATGGAAGCCTTCAAATATTTTTCCAAGTAAGACTCAGATTCTGTTTCCAATTGGTGAGTTTTTTTTTTTTAATGCAAGGGGTTCTCCAATATGATCAATCACATCAGTGCTCAGGGCCAGAGTCATATATACCAGAGATTATGGAAAGGAGAAGCAAAGGAAGACAAAGCAATTAGTATTGCTAACCACTGCTGTAATGATTATTATTGACAAGAAGGAACGACCATGGTGATGCCTGCAACTTCCATGAAAGTTAACCCTACCCAGACTAACCAGTACAAACTTTAAAAAATTATTGTTGTTTATCAAGGACATGTCATACTTGGGAATATATCTGTGCCACGGAAAGAGATATGGCATCTTTAAATTATGGGTAATGTAGATAAAGGGCTGGAGCTCTGCCAAGGTAAAAGTTGTAAAACTGGATTGATTTTTGCTACAGCTTGCTAAGGGCTCCCCAGAGCCGGGATGCAATGTTCAAATATAATAATTGATAGCCTGAAAAAATATTTCTGATACGTGTGCAGAGGTAATGCAGAGCCCTGCCTGAGATGAAGTGAGCCTTTGTGCTTCAGCAAACCCTACGACCAAAGTGACCCAGATCCCGGCGCTGCCGTTGCCTTCTCTGATTAGAGCCACCCGGCTTCCTGCTCCCTTCTTCTTCCCTCCCCACTTCCATCCACCCCTCCTGGCTTCCACCTCCTCCTGCCTGTGCTGCAGCTTCCTCCAGCTGCAGAGAAAATGGTCTTGGCCTTCAAATAGGGGCATTTGTTAAACGCTGTTGTGGAGAAGTAATTATCCAACCATCAGACCTGTATGTGTGGGGGGAAATCGCATTCGTTCATATCACCTTGGTAATCCCAGGGGGCAGAGGGGTTCACGTTAATCTGACCCCTTTTCGGTCTTGCCTTGGTGAGCTGACCACCCCAAGCTGTGAGTGTGTATGTCTAAATTGCCCAGGATTCAATTGAACACATTAAAATTTAAAAAGGATTTAACTGAAAATTTTCAATAGCTTCTGAGAGGGGGGATAATTTATTAGCTCGGAGTAAATTAAAATCTCAAGCAGGGGTAAAGACTCCGAAGATTGCTTTAATACATTTTATATGCTTTCAAAAGAAATGTTCTTTTAAATGGTCCAAAAATCAGCTAATTTTGTCCTATTTAGCAAATTACCTCCTAAGGCCACAATGTTGAAAAACTTAACAATTATTTTTTTTAAAGCAAAAAATAGAAGGGGAGTGAAAAAATCACACACCTTCCATAGGAAACAACCAAACCTTAAACTGCTGTGTCTTTTATATGCCACAGTTAGGATTTTTTTTTGTTTTGTTTTTACCTTTCTTAATTCAAAAGTCAGTGAAACATTTGTGTTACCTTCTGCCAGGTCACAGGGGGACCTTTTTTTCCACAGGGTGATTGCAGGCAGGAGGAGGGTGGAAGGTTAATGGAGGGGCATTGGAAGGCTAAGTCCCATGCGCCATGCTGATAATTTATACCTTTATTTCAGGCCACATTCACCTGTGGAGCAGCAAGGCCGTGGAGGTGACCCGAACTTGTTGCCCTGTTCAGCCCAGCGGCTGTCCTTATCCTGACAGGAGATTTCTTGCTTTGAATTATCTGTGTAATAAAAGAGTACTTCCGAGCTTCAACTGACATTCTGAGGCTGAGAGAGGAAGATCCATTTTTCCCCATCTAATTCCTTCTTTCACTTTTTTTTCTGATGATGAAAAAATATTTTTTTTTTTGGTTTGCATTTTGGAGGATTTTCTTAATGTGCTGCATACAGCTCCTGGCTTGTGGTCCACTGGGGGCTGTCTCTCCTCAGACTGAAATGACTAGGCAGTGAAAGAGATTCCCCTTTTCCAAGGAGTGCCTCTATTTTAGAATTCAGGGTGGAGCACACTGGCAACTTTTTGGGGGCACTTTAGATATGAATCAGTTTGAAGGCATAGCTATGATCCTTTCAGAGGCCATTTAGTGCCAAACTGTATCCTGTGATTTATGCGTATACCCATCTGATTAAAGACAAGACAGATGATAAACAGAAAATAAAAGAAAATGAAGAAGAAGTAAAAGAAGTGTGAACAGTCAGCCTGAGAAGCTTGCTCCTGTTCTTTCTAATCAAAAATTCGTTATTTAAGTGTCACACCTCTATTCTGGGTAGCTGTGAAACACAGCCCTGGGGAGCAGGCAATAAAAATACAATGCCCCCTACACAGCTGTGACTTCCAGTTTCTTATTGCCCAGTCTAAAAAGTACCTGCTGCTTCTACCCAGGGCTCATCAAAAAGATAAAAGATAAAATCCAGACCTCAGGATTTTGGACTGATGTGAGGCCTGAAAGTATCACTCAATGGAAACAAGTAGAAATGATTTTTATGGTTGGTTGACTGAAATTTGCAAATTTGCGTGTGTGACAAAAGAGTTGTAAGATATGAGATCCATGAGGGAAGAAAAAATTAGAAGAATTTCAAACTTAACAAACTCTTCTTAATGTTTTGGCAACCCAGGAAGTGAGAGGCCTTGTTTGTGAAAATTATCCAATTCTTAAATGTCAGGAATTTACTTAGAAAGAGTAGTTACTAATCTCAGTTCTCTTCATCCTCATTATTATTTCTGTATTTTCTAGTTCATTAATATCTGTTATCTTTTTATTTTTTCCTTCTATTTCTTTGGACTTCTTTTATAATTTTTTCTAACTTATTAAGTTGAACATTTACCTCATTAATTTTTTATTGTAATTACTGGTTTATTTGGACATTTTATACTATGTTATTTTATGTTTTCAATTTTCAGTGACTTTGTTTACTTTTTCTTTTTTTAAAAAAAATTTTATTAGTTTGATAGCATTTCTTTATTTTTATCCTCTCACCTCCTTCTTGGATTGGAACATGGTTTAAGCATTTTATTTTGGTTTTTCTAAAAGTTGCACTACAGCTAGATTTAGCTAAGGAAGTATATAGCCTTCTGGCCCCTTACATACATGGTCCTCCTCTAAGACATAGCAATGTGGCTCAGATGTTTTTGTAAAATTTGAAAAATTTAAAATAGTTTTTTATTCTTTTCTTAAGAGAAAATAATGTAAGTTCCCCAGATTATATAAGATTCAGGTCCCCCAAATCCTGGTTCTGCAATACCTTTATATTATTATTATTATTATTATTATTATTAGTAGTAGTAGTAGTAGTAGTAGTATTGAGATGGAGTCTCACTCGGTTGTCTAGGCTGGACTGCAGTGGCTCAATCTCGGCTCACTGCAACATCTGCCTCCTAGGTTCAAGTGATTCTCCTGTCTCAGGCTCCTGAGTAGCTGGGATTACAGGCGCCCACGCCCAGCTAATTATTTTTTTGTCCTTTTAGTAGAGATAGGGTTTTGCCATGTTGGCCAGGCTGGTCTTGAACTCCCGACCTTAGGTCATCCACCCGCCTAGGTCTCCCAAAGTGCTGGGATTACAGGTGTGAGCCACCACGCCCAGCCAATACCCTTACACTTTAACAAGCACTTTTGATGTGAAGAGTCTAAGCTTATCAACATTTCTGCTCTCTCCAAGAGGAACTAAATCCTTTAGTTCTTATTGTCCCCTCTTTTTTTCCTATGCTATTGTTGAATGGGATTTTGAGTCCTTGTTTTTAAGCTTTCCAAGTTTAGATATACCTTTAATTTTTCTTTTTCTTTCTTTTCTTTTCTTTCTTTTTTTTTTTTTTTTTTTTTTTTTTTTTTTTTTTTTAAAGATTTTTTTTTTTTTTTTTTCTCTT